>NW_026558098.1:1329860-1349860 GCF_026930045.1 Uloborus diversus | reverse complement strand
CCTAACTGTACAGCACCCATCAACAAGTATCTTCTCCAAATTAAATTTATAATTCTATCCGTAATGATCACCAGGGCTCGAAAATTATATTGCACGACTTGAAAAAGTTCCGATCAGGCATGAATCTTTTACCATTACTTGCCCGGCTGGGAATGTAATTATTATGATTTTTTTTACTTAACTATTGGTAATTTTCAGGTCCGTGTCCAGGATTTCATAAAGGGGGGGGGGGGGGGGTGAAACTTTTAACCTATGTAACTTACGTTGTCAAAGGAAAACTAACTACGCGTGTTGAATAGTTCATTTTAGTTCGATAACTAGGCTTTTTTTTTAAATACGTTTTGCGTTTTTTTTTTTTTTTTATGAAATCTTATTTGTACAGTTGAACATTTTATAAAAGCACACATATTTCTTCTATGCAACCTAATTCTAGTTTTTTTTTTTTTTTTTTTTGTTTTTCCATCAAATAACATTGAACAGGAACTTAATGAAAATAAAAATTTTATTTAAAAAAATATTGCTATTTCGCATAGAAACATTTTTCTAATGTGTGAAACGACTAATTCATCCAACACTAAAGGCGTACCATAAAAAAACAGTAAGCAAAGTACCCATTTTCCATGCCCCTAAGTTTTTTTCTCGGGGGGGGGGGGGGGGGGGGGGGTACGTCATTGTCTAATATTCGTTTAGATAATTTTCCCTTGCATGCTTACAGCATTGCCGGACTTTCCAGCATTCCATTTTTTCAAGCACTTAGAAGCGAAGAGGCTTGGGAATCCTACAATTGAGGAAAATGGTAATTGTTAAACATGGGGAAATAGTAAAGAGGGTGAATACTGTATCAAAGTTTAACTTTAATATTAATTAAAACTTAAAATACGTTTTGGAAAATCGTTTAATGATTCATTGATTTTTTTTTTCAATGGGAGGGGTTTAACCCCTAAAACCCTCCCCTTGGACACGGCTCTGGTAATTTTAATGACGACTTATTAGGTACTCTTTATTTAAAGTTTCTTGTTTATGTTTCGTACTGAATAATTCTCGGGTACTTTTCCTTTAGCCCATGGGCGCCCATATGCAAAACTGTAAGGGGGGGGGGGCTCAGATATTTTAACCATGGTTTAGCAGGGTATTTCCCCCCATGAAAACCGATTTCTGGACAGATTAGAGTCATTAAAATTTGACATTTTTAAGAACTTATTCATTAATGGCTGGAGAAGAAATGTTTTTACATTTTTGCAAAGAAGAAAGTACTAAAAACAAGGAAGTTCTAATTTCAAAGGCGGGGGGCTCAAGTCCCCCCTTGCCCCCCTATATGCAGTGGCGTAGCGAGAAAAAATCCTTAGGGGGAGTTAATTTTTTCTGAAGTTTAAAGTAAAGCCATGTCCTCAAGTCTATACACTTATACTGTACATATATATATATATATATATATATATATATATATATATATATATATATATAGATATATATATATATATATATAGATATATATATATATATATATATACATATATATATATATATACATATATATATATATACATATATACATATACATATATACATATACATATATATATATATACACACATTGTTTTGGGGCTCATGGGGAGGGGGGGTTGTGGCCCCCCTATCCCCCCCATGGCTACGCCACTGCCTATATGGGCACCCTTGCTTTAGCCAGGTGCAAGCGAAAATTGCCAAGTGATTACGAACAACACCAAGCAATTATTCGCCAAATTAATATAGAAATCTGCTAATTTTCTTACAACCCATGTTGGGCATATTCGCTTAGCGTTGGGCGTAATAATTTGGCGATTTTAACTTGCGCCTGGCTAACAGAAAAGTACCAATTCTTGATTCGGATATAAAGCTGTTGAATTGCTTTTTTGCCTGATAAAGGCTATAGGAAAAATTCAAATATTATTATTACACAATACAGTAGAAGACCGTTATAACGCACACCTTGGGACCAGAGCTTTTGCGTTATACAGATCATTTCACAAATTTTGAAACTAACATTCAGAATATATCTATATATTAGCACTTCAGAATGAGTTTTATCTGCAATGAGCATTAAAGCACCCATATTACAATGAGTTATTCACAAATAAATATGTTTCACAATCAAAATCCTGCATCTTCATGGTTTGTACAACAGCTGCATTTTCAAGAGCCATCTGGTATTTTCTGTTCACTGTGAGTACTCATTTTTAATTTAAAAGCTTTGAAATAAGATGGGAAGATGAAAAACTTTCAAAATTTAATTTGCCTAATAATTTTTATGTTTGCAAAGCAAAACAGAGGGATTTTTTAAACTTCAAAACCTATTGTTTACTTCTGAAAAGTCGTGGGTTTTATAGAGAATAGCATTATATAGGTCGGCGTTGTAACGGTCTTCTACTGTATAAAAAAAACTTGGCAGGCAAAAATTTTATTCGGGCAGTTGTTTTTTAGACAAACATGCCCAGTAGGACAGTTCAAATTTTAAAGATTTTTCAAGCCCTGATGTCTACGCCTCTATACATCTATCTGTGTGAAAAAATAAACAGAACCATCCACCAAAATCTTTTCATTATAACACTGACAACAAACCTTTAAAAGGGTACTTCTTAAAAAAAAAACTGATGTGTACATCACATGACTTCTTTTTACTCCAATTTAATGTCATTTCCCCATTATTGGCAATTTTATTGTCATTTAATAGTTTACTCTCTAAATATCACCAACAGTGGCCAAATTAAAACCAAATTTAAAATTAAAAAAAAAATCGCCAAATTTGTTGCCAAGTTGGCGACCAAAAGCAGGGGTGATTGTGAGTTCATCAAAAAATACCTGAAAGTTTCAAAGTGAGAACGGGGGGGAGGGGGGGGGGACTTTGACCCTAATTACTTAAGCGCACCTTTGCCATAGTATTAAATAGTTCTGAGTCAAAATAGTGTGTGTACATGTGATTAAATTTTTAATGGGTTACAAAGTTAATTTTGAGCTGGTGTTATACAAATTATCTTGACATTTATTTGTCCATCTTAAGGGATAGGTGTCCATCTTAAAGCTCTTGCAGGTATATTTCATGAGTATTATCTAATTTTAAAAAATTGCGGAGGTAGGGAGATAAAAGCATAACAAAAAAAAACATAATTCCGGTATTTTCGGACATGAAAATACCGGAAATACGTCCGAAAATACCGGAAATTCGGTAAAATACCGGAACACAATCACTCCTGCCAAAAGACTGGCAATATATCAACAAGTGTCCGCCCAATTATAACAACACTTGAGTTTACATTGAAATGAACAATGACTTCCACCCAAAAAGGGGCAAAAGACCCCTTCTTTAGAAACACCTGAATGCAATCAAAAGGGGAGGTGCACAACAAGACCCTACTAGGAGTCTACATACCAAATTTCAACTTTCTAGGACATTCCGTTCTGGAGTTATGAGACATACATACGCACATACATACAGACGTCATGAGAAACCTCGTTGTAATTAACTTGGGGATCGTCAAAATACATATTTCGTGTGTCTGTACGTTCTTAAGCACTTATACACGTGGGGTTGAGTTGAAAAAAAAACTGAACATTCATTCGGGGGTGAGTACAATGGAAATGAAGTCCGATTTTTGAGTGAAAATTTTTTCGCGAATACAATACTTCCTTTTTTGTAAAAGGAAGTAAAAATGTCTTCACTTTAAATTTTAAATGTGTACCTACTGAATTTGCTTCGATAAATACAACGATACATTTCATTTAATAAGTTTTTATTTGCGTTAAAGTAAATGAAAATATGAATCCCCTCAAAACGGATCGTTTCAATTCTAATGCAGAACATCTTCCAAGAATCTAATACTTTCTTTAATGTACATTCTAAACGGAAGAAAAAAATAAAAGTGGGGGTTTCGTATCTAAGTAGGCGCTCAGCGAAAAACGTATTCATAATAAACAGTAACTGCATTTTTCCTTTAAATTAAAGCATTTAACCACCAAAGTCTAAATCACGTTATGGCAGGGTTGGCCGGATTGGACCCAATGGGTTTTTTTGAAAAAACCCATTTAAAAAAGCCCATTATTTAGCCCATTTTTGGGAAGTTTTCGATAAAGGTTCGTCTTGGCGACTTTTTCAAAGTTCGCCAAATTTTTTGGCGCCAAAGTCTAGGCGCTATTTTTCCCGGGAATACCCCCCCAAATCGGAAATTTGGCGACTTTTTTTGTTTTTGTTGACACAAAACTTCGTTGCCACAAAAATTGTTGCCACAAAACTTTAAAAAAAACTCAAAAAATGGTACAAAATACAAGAAAATACTTAATTTGGCAACAGCAAAAACCTAAAAGCTGAAAAAACCTAAATTGGCAACACCAAAATAAGAAACAGCAACCCTAAAAAGTCCGTAGGGAGTGCCAGATTTGGCGCGTAATTTTTGGGGGTGTATATCAAAGTTGTACCTTTTCCCGTTCTGCCAATGAAAAAAAGGGGGGGAGAAACGTTTGTTTTTTTTTTTACCAACCTACTGGAAAATGAATGAAATGGAGTTTTTGCATCAGAAATACAAGAAATTGGAACATCAAAATGTAAACAAAAGGTTCAAAAACAACTAAATCTCGAGAAAAATACTAAAAAACTCAACTGCTTAAAAACATTAAATATGAACTAATCTAATCAAACACTCAAAATTACATTGAAATGCAACGAAAATTAGGCAAAAAAAATTCTTTAAAAAAACAGTAAAAAGCATTAAAACAAATAATTAACCTATTAAAAAAGAAATTAATTTGAATAATTTAATGCACAAAAACACTAACGCTGAATTTTCCAGCTTTTTTTACCCCAAGACAATTTTGTGCTTTGTCCATATACTTATGCTACACAATATGCTACAAGTACCAGGGTTGGCCAGATTTGACCCAATTGGGTTGGACCCAATGGGTTTTTTTGAAAAAACCCATTTAAAAAAACCCATTATTTAGCCCACTTTTGGGTTTTTTTAAATTTTTTGAGAAGTTTTTTAAAAAAGTAATTAATTTAAATACTTTTACAATTTAAACTTCTTTTTTATTTGTTCTTCACCACAGACAATGGACATAAAAAATGAATTTTGAACTTTAATAGTATTTCTTAACTCTTAACGGCATTAAAAATGTTTCAAAGATTTAAAAAATATATATTTAACTTTTATCTTTAACCGGTCAATAAATAACTCAAATTATCTTGAATAAGTCCTGTCACGTCCGATTTTCTCAATATTTGTAGATTGTACAGAGGAGACTCCTCTAGCTAAAAGGCTTTCGTGTGAATTATTTTCTGCTAACCAAAACGTCACAAATCTCGAATAAACACAAGGTAATTTTTTTAGAAATAAACAGAATTTTCAAACGGTCTACAGAAAACAGAACAGGTACAGTATTTCCATTATTTTACAAAAAAGTTTAATACTTCTTACTCTGTACACAGAAATAGAAAAACAGGCAACATAAAGTTCAAAGAAATGTCTTGATTAAGCTGGAATTCAGTAAAAAGGGATTTAAACTACTTGAAGTTCCACAGTAGTTTTGCATAACAAAATGAAATACAATACAGTAAAATGCAAAAAAAAAAATGTAGGTAGCAATTAAAAACAAACAAACAAACAATAGATTTTAACACTCGAGAAGTAAATTTGCCTTAACTGTTGGTATTTATGGAAACTAAAAAACCTGAAACTTCACCAATTCGTGGGTTTCGTCATCTTTTATACTTTTCTTCAAAAAACGATGAATTTTCCAGCTTTTTTTACCCCAAGACAATTTTGTGCTTTGTCCATATACTTACGCTACAAGTACCCTACATTTTCCCTAAAAAAAGACCAAAAACCCACATTTCTTTTAAAAAAACCCAGCTTCAGTTGGGTTTTATTTAAAAAAACCCAAAAAACCCTCGGTCCATGGGCTTTTTTAAAAAAACCCGGGATTTTGCCAACCCTGACAAGTACCCACATTTTCTCTAAAAAAAGACAAAAAAAAAACACATTTCATTTTTAAAAAAAAAAAAGTTTTAGTTGGGTTTTTACGGGTTTTATTTAAAAAACCCAAAAAACCCTGGGTCCACGGGCTTTTTTTAAAAAAACCCGGGTTTTTGCCAACCCTGCGTTATGACAAGTAAACTCATTCCTTCTGAAAATAAAACATTTCCTTAAATGTAATTCCTATTTCAAAATTAGAAACTCATATTTACTTCGAATATATCCAAATTTCCTTAAGTAGAGGGAAAAAATGTTCTGAGATAAGAACAGCTTCTTAACTTGCAAACGAACATTTAAACGGAGTAAAAAAGAAAGTTGAACATTTTATGAAACTTCATGCAATAAAATAACATTACAATAAATTACAAAATATGCTTTCGCTACGAATAATTTCGTTAGAAGCAGGTATAAGTTTAAAATACGTTTTTAAATCACCTGCACATTTCATTAAAAAAAAGACGGCAAAATGAAAAAAAGTCATAACATAAAGTTTTGTTGCCAACACAATGGAAATTTCACTGAATATCGAGTTTTTCAGACTCATGTCTAAAAATACTTTAATAAATGTGAAATTACAGAGAAATAATATAAATCCAAAAAATATTGTTTTTAAAAATATATTTATTGAATTAGAGCTCAATGGAATTTTCCGATTCCGCGTCACAACTGACTACAACTGTATTTATGTCGAGGACTGCATACTAAGTGTCTTGCCTCCATTACTTTATCTACCGATAGATGGTAGCACCATCACCGGATCGAACAGTTAATGAGAATTTAGAACTAGACCAGGATATATATAAGTCCAAAAAATATTGTTTTTAAAACTCAATTTATTGAATTAGAGCTCAATAGAATTTTATTTTATTCCTATTCCCATTCAGAGTCACAACTGACTACAACTGTATTTATATCGAGGACTGCATACTAAATGCCTTGCCTCCATTATTTTATCTACCGATAGATGGCAGCACCATCACCGGATCGAACAGTTAATGAGAATTTAGAACTAGACCAGGAGCTAATAGCTACCTGGTGCTAGCACCCCCAGAGGTATCGTTTCACTCAAATTTCACTGATGAATGAAGTTTTTCAAACTCATGTCTGAAAATACTTTAATAAATGTGAAATTACAGAGAAATAATATAAATCCAAAAAAATTGTTTTTAAAATTCTATTTATTGATTTAGAGCTCAATGGAATTTTATTTTCCTATTCCTATTCAGAGTCACAACTGACTACAACTGTATTTATGTCGAGGACTGCATACTAAGTGCCTTGCCTCCATTATTTTATGTACCAATAGATGGCAGCACCATCACCGGATCGAAGGGTTATTGAGGATTTAGAACTAGACCAGGAGCTAATGGCTACCTGCTGCTAGCACCCCCAGAGGTATTGTTTCACTTGGAGGACATTGGAGACCACGAGCCTATTTAACGTCGCCCAGTCCCCTTTAATGACGACGGTGGATCTTCGATCATCGAGGTTCGCACTCGGGACCCTCCGTCCCCGAATCCGACACTCTACCAATCGGGCTACCACGGCCCCAACATTAAAAAAAAAAGGGACGGCAAAAACGAAAAAAAAAATTAATAAAAAAATTAAAATCATAACATAAAGTTTTGTTGCCAACACAATGGAAATTTCACTGAATATCGAGTTTTTCAAACTCATGTCTAAAAATACTTTAATAAATGTGTGAAATTCCAGAGAAATAATATAAATCCAAAAAATATTGTTTTTAAAATTCTATTTATTGAATTAGAGCTAAAAGGAATTTTATTTTTAAAACTATCATTTAGGGCCGTGGTAGCCCGATCGGTAGTGTCGGATTCGGGGCCGGAGGGTCCTGAGTTCGAACCTCGATGGTCGAAGATCCACCGTCGTCATTAAAGGGGACTGGGCGACGTTAAATAGGCTCGTGGTCTAAATGTCCAAGTGAAACGATAGCCCTGGGGGTGCTAGCACCAGGTAGCTATTAGCTCCTGGACTAATTCTAAATTCTCATTAACTGTGTGATCCGGTGATGGTGCTGCCATCTATCAGTAGATTAAAATAATGGAGGCAAGGTACTTAGTATGCAGTCCTCGACATAAATAGGTAGTCAGTTGTGACTCTGAACAGGAATAGGAATATCGAGTTTTTCAAACTCATGTCTAAAAATACTTTAATAAATGTGTGAAATTCCAGAGAAATAATATAAATCCAAAAAATATTGTTTTTAAAATTCTATTTACTGAATTGGAGTTGAGTGGAATTTTATTTTAAAAACTATCATTTACATCATTTATCTGGCATCAATGATTTGTTTACACCGCCGAGATTTGGGTTTCACTTTTTTTTCTGAAGTGTGAAAATGTATTTTAAGTAGTTTCTGTAGTTTTAAAAGGAAATCAGTTGAACCTTTTTGAAATTAAAAGATGAGTAACATATATATTCAGGAACCCCCCACGAGCGGAAAGGTACATTGTTTTATTCTTTGGTGGGATAATCAACTTTCTCGTTCTGCACTAAAACGATACTATGCCTGTTTCTTATTTGACAGTTCAATGATTTAATAAATTACTTGTGAATTTTGAAGATCATTTTCTTAAATCATCAATCTTTTATGAAACGTGCAGATAATTATAAATTAGTCGTCTTCATTTAAAAACTGCTTGTTTTTTGTAACAAGAATGGTTTATTTTTGACATCTCTACGTAGTATAAAATGAAATCTCCAAAAAGCGTCTGTGTGTTTGAACTCGCAAAATTCGAGAACTGCCCGGCCGATTGCGCTGAAATTTTCACTATTTGTTCCTTTAAGTCCTGAGAAGGTTTGCAGACCTGTTCGAAAACAATTCGATGAATAGATCTTTTTTTATTCCAATTTAGGCCCAATTTCCACATAAATTCCCGAATATGGGGGTGTAAAATGACTCACAAATAGTAATATTATGTATCGTTGGAAAGGGAAGAATTTTCCGCGTTCTACGCAATTTGTTCCAATGCTCTAACGTAATTGCGGCGGGAGTTATTTACGTTTTTATCTCGAATTTTTTTAAGGCTTAGCTGAAATTTAGTCACTACTTACTTCATTAAATCCATCAATAAAAAGTGAAGGAATTGTCCCACAGTTTCCTTTTTGACAGCATTGGAAAGAGCGGTTTTTTTTTTTTTTTACTACAGATCTAACTGGACTTAAAGTCGGAAGTTTAACCCTCTATCTCCATTAGAACAAAAGTTACACGCGAATTAAAGTTCAAAAATCTGTTCTCTATTCAAGTTTTTAACCATTTTATTTTGCGTTTCCACGATAATGCTTTTTGAATCCATCGTTTATTTCCATCTTTCTCATTTTCAATTCTTAAATTTATTTTATTTTGTATTTCCATGGTTACGCCTTTTAAATCCATCTTTCTCATTTTATTTTAATTTCTTAAAAGTATTTTAGTATCTGTCGTCACTGCTTGGCGAGAAAATTTTGCATGATGGTTTTTTTCTTTCATTTAATCCTGGTTATTGAAGATACTTCACTTGACGCAATGATTTTTTTTTTCGAGGTAGACCGGGCAAAGCCGGGCAATGCAGCTAGTGCTAAATAAGTTACAAAAAAATAGTTTTCAGAGAACTCAAGAATCTTTATTGGGGGTTGAAAAATAGACGGAGGCAGACCATCCAATCTGCTCCCAGAGCCTGTACAGGGTTCCCACAGTCCTTGAAAATTCTTGATAACTCCTTGAATGTTATTTTACCAAGAGCTGTGGAAAGTACTTGATGATTGTACTTTCTGAGATGTCGGTGAAAAGCCCTTGAAAATTAGTTTTAAACTAATCCTCTTTTATACGCTTGTGGAGACTGGAATTTGGCTTGAGCCACAAATGGCCATGTGGCAGACTGGTGTTTGTTTTAACACAAGCTATAGACAGGTACCAACTTGCTAGATCTGCAGAGACTGGATCAAGTAAATGGAAGGTTTTGTTTAAATAATATGTGCTTCTCAAACTATTTAGCCAACAACAATATTTATTGTAAATTAACCAACTTTTCTCATGACAACATAAATTGATATAATTTCATTAAACATTTTGGGATTTTGCCTTAATTTTTACTAATAGAAAACCTTAATTTTTACTAATAAGAAGAATTTCAAGTACAATGCGTTCATATTTTTCATGAAAGCATTTACTAGAACACATTTTACTACAGTGAAATAATTATTGTTTGGTCAAAATTGGGTATTTTATGAAAAACAAAAGTCATTTTTTTTTTTTTTTTTTTTTGACATAGATCCCATTACTATCCCATCATTATACTTTGCATGGTAGTTTATGAAAATACTACCAATTTATAGATTTTTTTTTTTTTAATTTTAAAAGTCGCACTTTTTGAAAAAAATCAAAAATTTAATTTGCATTAAAAAAAAACATTTTTACTAAAACCTATGGCATTTTGTATGTTTCTGAAAAAGCCTTAAAAAAGCTACAAAATGACACCTGTCCCACTTCTCTCACTCAATTCTGACAGCTTTTATAGCAATTTGAAAATTGTTCGTTCTTGGTATTTTCACGATTTTTTGAAAACTTCACGAGGTTGTATACAAAAAACTATTCAAGATAAAATTTTGTAATTTTATTCATGTTAGCACAAGATAGTGTGCCAAATTTCAAGGAAATCTCAACTGGTGAGGTAAAATTTTGATTTAAAGTGTTGATTTGACATGGAATGACCCTACAACTAATGTTATGTATTGAAATTGCTAAATGAGAAAAATTTTATTTATTGTTTAAATTTTGGCCGCAGAATATGATTTATCACATCTGTAAACTGTAACTACTTATCTTTTTTGTCTCCATATTTTGTAGTTCATGTACCAAACAAGAAATTAGCTATTTAAGCTATATTTTTGATCAAGTACACATTTAGTTCACACTTCTTAAAAATTTAAAATTAAGCGTAACTTCCATATTTATTTAATTGCGAGTTTAATGCTTGCTACCAGAGAAATAGTCACATCCTTGGACAGAAAAGAAAGTGCCAATAAATTCTTCCAGGTTGCAGCATCAAACGGATCAGGAAGCCATTTTGTTTAGTAGGACAGAAACAGAAGCTTGCTTTGAGATTTCTGTGACTTTATTTGAAGTTTTTGTCCTTGATTTATAAAAAATGAAGATCAACTCATTACATCTGTGGCTAGGCAAGATAATACAATTAATTAATGAATTGATAATATTAACTGTAAAATATTTGTTTTTCAACTTTCAAGTCAAAACTTCAAAAGCACATGTTCATAAACGTAGAAAATGGTTGTTTTTATAACATCTGTGGACACAATTTGTCCGTGGATGTGGCACTAACAAAGTAATTTGAAAAATATTTGCTCGCTTGATCGGAATTGCTATAATAGCATTATTACTTTTGTATAGATCTAACTTAATTTTAAATATTTAACATATTGGGAGAAATTTGTTTTTTAAAAAATCACAGCAGCAAAATTCCTGCTTTTTCTGAGAATGACTCATTTACTGTACAGTCGAACCTCCATATATCAAACTTCCACGTATCGAAATTTTCTATATATCGAAATCCCAGCAAATTTCTATGTTCATTACATAGAAAAATTGTTTCTGTATATCGAAAAGATCTCTATATATTGAATTTCTTTTTGAGATATTCGTAGATTTTTTTTTTCCCACTTTAGACTGTTTGTCTCATGAAAAATGAAAATTAGGGGAGAAAATTATGTTCACTAAAGGTTGCTACGAAACTCATAAGGAATCTGAGGTTGAGGAATGTGTAGATAGGTCGTTTCGTTTTGGAGTTCTTAAATTTCGTCAAGTTAATTTCAAATCTTAGTTGTAACCAGTAACTTTGTGAAATCAGTTTCAAGTCATCCCTTTTGTCTGTTGATTATCATTCCTAGTCTTTTTAGCTGCAGAGAAAATCATTCAAGTTAAGTAAATTTTACTTTTCTCTCGATCACATTGTGAAAACCCACTCATTGTGAGATCCCCCAATGTTGCGGATCAAGTTGAATTGCCGAGGAGTGAAGATGTATAAAAGAGCAAAAATGTAATTTCTGTAACTTTTTCAATTATTAACTTTCATTTAATACGATGCTCGTATAAACTAGAAATTAGGTTTTAGACACGAAAATTAGCTTTAATTTTAATGTGTTAGGAGGTTTTTAGGATAAAATAAAATCGTTTCTATGTATTGAAATTTCTATATATCGAATTTTTTTCTGGCAATTTGCTACTTTGATGTATAACCCCATATGACCATAATATGTTTTCTTGAATAAAAATGCTTGCAATGTGTGATTGGTCCTCTGTTTCCAGGTACTACTCCACACCACCGTGGGGGACATAGACGTGGAACTATGGTGCAAGGAGACCCCCAAGGCCTGCCGCAATTTCATCCAGCTCTGCATGGAGAAGTACTACGACGGGACAATCTTCCACAGGGTCATCAAGGGGTTCATCGCTCAGGGGGGAGACCCAGAGGGGGACGGAACCGGCGGGGATTCCATCTACGGACAGCCCTTCAAGGTCGGTCTTTTCAGGGGCCAATCCGGGATTTTTTTTCTCGCTACCTATTTTTGTGAAAGTATTGCATCATTCTATTTTTGTGAAAGTTTTTTTTTTATCAACATTGTTTTTGCGAAATTTTAGAGGCATCCTTATTTTTGTGAAAGTTTTTTTTTTTTATCAACATTGTTTTTGCAAAATTTTAGAGGCATCCTTATTTTTGTGAAATTTTTTTTTTATCAACATTGTTTTTGTGAAATTTTAGAGGCATCCTTATTTTTGTGAAAGTTTTTTTTTTATCAACATTGTTTTTGCGAAATTTTAGAGGCATCCTTATTTTTGTGAAAGTTTTTTTTTTTTTTATCAACATTGTTTTTGCGAAATTTTAGAGGCATCCTTATTTTTGTGAAAGTTTTTTTTTTTATCAACATTGTTTTTGCGAAATTTTAGAGGCATCCTTATTTTTGTGAAAGTTTTTTTTTTATCAACATTGTTTTTGCGAAATTTTAGAGGCATCCTTATTTTTGTGAAAGTTTTTTTTTTTTTATCAACATTATTTTTGCGAAATTTTAGAGGCATCCTTATTTTTGTAAAAGAGAAGTAGAATAAGTGAAATTTTAGTTTCAAAAAGTGTAAATGTCATCTAGAAATTATTTTTAACAGGTTTTGTTTTTTGGGGAGGGGGGGGGGGAGCTAAAAACCTAAGAAGTACAAAAAATACCATCGTCATTTCAGCTTCATGGGCTATGTACTGTGTACAATATTGGAAATGATGAGAAAAACGGTTCCCCAAAACAGATGTTGAAAGATTGCGATACTATTGCATGAATACACTTTGGCGAGAAACAGCTAAAAATGAGTTAAAATACTACAAAAAGGTTTCTATTGAAGCGATGGTTCATATAAACCTGCTTAGAATTTTATTTTATGAGTATATTTTGTTTTAAATAGAGAAACAAATTTTATATTTTAAAATGCGAATTTTTGTGAAATTTTCGATGTTTTGGGGAAGCTACTGATTTTATTACTTGATTTTTGTGAAAGTCCCGATTTCAAAACAATATTTTTGTGAAGGTACCGAAAAACGGTAGCAAAATCAGCCTGTATTGGGCCCTGCTTTTGGAATCTTCTCAGAGTCCGGGGAAATCTGCAATATGTGGATGTTTCTCGACAATAATTGAATACATTTAAAAGTTGTTGAAGGTGTTAACATACAGGTTGATTAAAATTGAAATAAAACTAATGAATTAATTGTTAAATACAGTAGAAGACCGTTATAACGCCGACCTGCATAACGCAATTCTCTATAAACCGCACTACTTTTCAGAAGTAAACAATAGGTTTTGAAATTTAAAAAATCCCTCTGTTTTGCCTTGCAAAAATAAAAATTGTTAGGCAAATTAAATTTTGAAATGGTTTCTCATCTTTCCATCTTAATTCAAAGTTTTAAAATGAAAATTAGGACTCATAGTAAACAGAAAATACCAGATGGCTCTTGAAAATGCAGCTGTTATGCAAACCATGAAGATGCAGGATTTTGATTGTGAAACATATTTATCTGTGAATAACTCATTGTAATATGGGCGCTTTAATACCCATTGCACATAAAACTCATTCTAAAGTGCTAATATATAGATATATTCTGAATATTAGTTTCAAAATTTGAAATGACCTATATAACGCAAAAACCTGTATAACGCAAAAGCTCTGGTACCAAGATGTGCATTATAATGGTCTTCTACTGTAATTAGTTTGCCTTAGGATTCCCTTCCCCAGTCCAACAGACATGTTCATAGAAAACGGCTAACCGATTCCATGTCTCACGTTAATTTTATTTTACATATTTTTGTCTTTTATCTTTAATTTTTTGCTATTTGAACCTAGGATACAAAAATAGGCTATGTAAATTGTATGGACCAATGAAATTTTGTAGCTACATAGACCAGTAACTCATTTTTTCTACACCTGATAAAAATGCAGAAGAATCTGTTAACTCTTTGACTTTTTTTTGCTTCAATTGCTAACTTTTATAGCTTTATTAAGGAATCACAGTATCTTTCAAATATTTTTTTAAAATTTAAGTAAGTTTTATATTTCTTTGAAACTATAACATGCATACTTATTTCTTAATCAATAATTTATTTTCAAAATTTAAAAATATTGCCTACTTTTTTTATAAAATTCAAAAAAATGAGGAAAAATTCAATTTTTTGAAATCCCTAAGGCTTTTTTATTTTTGCACTAAGTAAAATTTTTTTTTTTGCTAAATGATCACTATAATCATCTCTAAAAATTTGTGCTTTCATTTGCTTGTGAGTTTTTTAGAAAATTTTCTGTGATTAATTATGTAAAAAATCAAAGTTTTTTTTATAAAAAAATTGGTTTTTTAAGGTTTAAGATGCTCTAAACATTTGAGTCATTTATAAAATGCTTATCCAATGCACAGTTTTGTCAAATATGTTATCCCTATTGCAAAAAGTATGACTTTAAAGCTGTATCTTTAATAGAAAAAAATCCTTAGGGATTCTAATGACATGAAAACACAAAAAAAAAAAAAAGAAACATCATCGCGAAAAAGCAGTTTAAAATTTTTCTTTTGCATAAGAGCGAGCATGGCCTAAAACCACTCATAACTTTTTAAATATTTGAACTAAAGCAATGAAACTTTTCCCCTGTGTTCAGAATAGTTTTCAGTTTTGAAAAAATCTAATGAATTAATTGTTAAATAATTATTTTGCCTTAGGATTCCCTTCCCCAGTCCAACAGAGATGTTCATAGAAAACTGCTAACTGAATCCACGTCTCATGTTAATTTTATTTTACATATTTTTGTCTTTTTTCTTTAATTTTTTGCTATTTGAACTAGGATACAATTTTTTTTAATTGTTTTTTAAAGGTTTTACATGCTCTAAAAGTTTGAGTCATTTATAAAATGCTTATCCAACGTACAGTTTTGTCAAACATGTTACCCCCAATTGCAAAAAGTATTACTTTACAGCTGTATCTTTAATAGAAAAAAATCCTTAGGGATTCCAATGACATGAAAACACAAAAAAAACCATCATCGAGAAAGAGTTTTTCTTTTGCATAAGGACACATAGCGAGCATGGCCTAAAACCACTCATAACGTTTTAAATATTTGAACTAAAGCAATGAAACTTTTTCCCCTGTGTTCAGAATAGTTTTCAGTAATAAGCAATAAAATTTTTTTTTTGATCATTTCATCATTTTTGAGGTACTGTAACCCCTTAGAAACCTCTGTGTTTCAAACTTTTCATCTATCTCATGAAATTTTAGATAGAGACGGGTTCAGTTGTATCAGCGACAATTTGAATAAATTTGTGGACTGTGTCGGGATCTTTCTCTTTGATGTGGAGTGTTCTAATCATAGACTAATAATAAGAGTAGAGCGAGCTTTCCCAGACTTGCTGATGAAAAAATTGGTTCATGGATACATCATGTGACTGGTGGGAACTTTGGCAGCATGGTTGCCAGATGGCAGCATTATCTATAGTTTGGCACTTGACACGTATTTTAAGACGTAATGGGTTTTCATTACAATTTTTTTCCCAGGTGCAGAGATTGAACTTTTTCTTTTAGTGATGCATTATTTTGACATTTGTAATTAGTTTTTGATCACAGTTTTCAGTCACTTTTAATTCATTCGGAACTGCTATGTCAGCGTCGGCGTGAACGTAATGGCGTAAATGTTTCGCGTTAACGCAAAAATGTACTCATCGGTATCTTAAATTGAAATTAGGTAAAAATCTGACCGTTTGCCGATTCTTTTCGGGCGCTTGCATCTTTAATTGCTTAGAGAGTTATTGAAATTGATTAAAGAAAATGCACGGTACTATCTAAACGAAAAACTCACTATATTAACAAAATATTTACAACTCAGAATGACAAATTTACAAACCAGACTCCATAAAAGATAATTCTTCCGTGTTCCATCCATTCTATTTATTTTATTTCTCGCGGCCGTTGATCGTGTGCTAGGATCAACTGTTGCTAGGATATCCACCAGTCACATGGTTTGGTTAATGAGCAGCAAAAGGGTTGCCATAACTCGGTCTCTTCTTATTATTAGTCTATGGTTCTAATGGTCAGTTCTTCTTTCCAGGATGAGTTCCACAGCCGTCTGCGCTTTGTTCGTCGTGGATTGGTGGCCATGGCCAATTCGGGGAAAGACGACAACGGCAGCCAGTTCTTCTTCACCCTCGGAGCAACCCCCGAGCTCCAGAACAAGAACACCATCTTCGGGAAGGTGAGTCTTCCACCCTCCTTGGGCAATCGCGTAGACTTTGCCAGGTTTCTGAAATGTTTAACTGGGACCCTGAAATGCTCCCCAAAATGTCGCAGGCATTCAAATAGGCACAGGACCTTGGCTAGTTTTCAAAGTGTCTTAGAGGGTAGTTTTAGCTCAATGCTATGAATAAATGGTTCTTAGTTATGAGCCTAAACCAGAGCTAATACAGTAGAAGACCATTATAACGCACACCTTGGGACGACAGCTTTTGCATCATACAGGATTTTGCGTTAAACAGATCATTTCACACATTTTGAAACTAATATTCAGAATATGTCTACATACTAGCCCTTCAGAATGAGTTTTATCTGCAACGAGTATCAAAGCACCAGTATTACAATGAGTTATTCACAAATAAAGATGTTTCACAATCAAAATCCTGCATCTTCATGGTTTGCATAACAGCTGCATTTTCAAGAGCCATCTGGTATTTTCTGTGTATGATTATATTAATTTTAAATTTAAAAGCTTTGAATTAAGATGGAAAGATGTAAAATTTAATTTGCCTAACAATTTTTATGTTTGCAAAGCAAAACAGAAGGATTTTTTTAAACTTCAAAACCTATTGTTTACTTCTGAAAAGTTGTGCGGTCTATAGAGAATTGCGTTATATAGATCGGCGTTATAAAGGTATTCTACTGTAATGAATGATAAAAGCAGATAAATTTAAATCTTTTATGTATTTCTTACATATTAATGCTTTTTAAATAAGGAGAAACACTTGTAGTTGAGGAATTAAAACTTGAACAGCATTTACTATGTACTTTTTTTTGGTGAGTACATTTGGATTTTACTCTCATTGTAAAAATCTTCACATGCTGATCCAATATTAATTTCACCTGTCAATGTTACAAATGACGAAGTAACTACCCTTAAGAACCCTTCAGTTAATTATTTTTATACATTTTTTTGTCATCTGTAATCAAATTTATCTTTTACCATGTCATGAAGTAAACCGGGATCTTGTCTGAAAACTGGTATGTCTGAGGAGTGTAAAATTACATGATGAAAAAGGCATCTTTTACAAAAATAAATTTCTTACTGATTATATTGGTGTGATTTTATAAATTATGTCACTCATTACACTTTCTTTAGTCATTTTACTTGAGCCAAGTGCAGTATATTTTTTTAAATTTCATTTAAAATAGGGTTCCTTTCGTTGCAATGAATGGGCTCGTAAAAATGTTATCATTCCGATACGACATAAACTTTCTTTATTTTTGTCTGGACCTGAAAAATAATTCAAATTAATTTTCTTATTCAAATTAAGTTCTCGCCTATCTTCAAAGGACTCATCGGTTAAAGTAATCAATTTATACATAATTCACCACCTATGGTAAATTCTAAAACTCATTAGCAAACTATGCAATGATATATCGCACTGACATCATTAGAAATCCTTTCAGAAAAATAACTGATTCTGCAGGCCAGTAAACTTGAAGATATACTGGTCTGCAAAGAAAAAATTACTGGTTCACTTTGACACAAATGTACTTAAAAGGAAACATATTTTTTCATAAGTTTATAACCGCATCTTATTTATTTTTCACAAGATCTTCATAATGTAGCATGGGAGAAATTGCCTAAAGCCAATTACACAAAATTACTGTTTTAGAGTAAAAATAAAATGACTAAAGATGTAAATAATATGAAATGGCTTAACTGATGGCGATCGACCACTGGGCCTACAGATTCTATTTATTTCATGGTGAGTAATTTTAACTGGTTTTGGACCAGCAGGCCACCAATGATTTCAAACGCTGCACTGAAATTAAAATAAAATGCATGAAAATATGACAGTTTCATTCAAAAAAATTTTTTTTTTTTGTCTGATAAGCAGAAATGAATTGTTACGGATATTTGTTTGTAATATTGATGAGTGTAATTAACATATGTGCATAAATGTATGGATGAATCTATTTATATACATTAGTTAATAATTTTGTATAGGCATACAAAATATACATTGTTTCTCTTTTCAATTGATTCTGGTAAAATTCATGCAAACTTGTTTTTTGTTATATTTACTATATTTTGTGAGAAACAAATTTTCGGACAAAATTTTTCTTACGTCCTTTTTCAATTAAATACATTTTATGTTACATTAATGATTTTATGAATAATTACCAGTTATTTTGTACATATTAGGCATAAACATAAAGGTATTTTGATACAATGATCATTCCTGTCAGTCTGTTACGCGCCCTTTTGTTGTTTATAATTAATGGTATTTAATATTTTGCTAGCAATAACTCACTGTACCTCATTTTTGACATATGCAATGTGTGATCAGACTTTAAAAATTGAAAGGTTTTTTTAAAGCTATCTTCTGTGATTAATCTGTTGTGATGGAATTGCCCTGAAGTCTGAAGGAATCATGAGTTCAATATGAATGAAAATATTTTTTAAATTTGCCAGTCTAAAAAGAGCCTCCCGTCCCCCCTCCTTTGTTCATGATTATTATTCATAATTTTATGATTATTCTAAAAGATTTTTGTTTATCTTTTTTTTTAAATTGAAATTTTTTATTGTTATGGAGCCCAAAAAATAGGATTATATTTGTATTATAAGTGGTTTGATTGAGATTCGGTTTGCCTTATCAGGCTTCAAATGCTTTTCTGTTTTACGCAAAATCATTATAAATAAGTTCTCTGTGTCTCGTAGGTGACTGGTAACACTCTGTACAATATGCTGAAGCTGGAGGAAGGGCTGGTGGACCAGGACGACAGACCCCTCTACCCCCAGCGGATCATTTCCTGTGAGGTTTGTTCCATTTCCTCTCCATGACATCATTACCAGTTTTATACAGTAGACTCCCGATTATCCGCGAGCGGATTATCCGCGAATCAATCAACAATCACGAACATGTATTTTCGCAGTAAAAAAGCGAATACCAGTGGCTGTTTTTTTTTTTGAAAAATTGTAAATTCACACTCAGTTGTTTTTGCTTGATTGATTGATTTAATTTTATTATCTTATACATATAAAATCTGAGTATCTATCTATCTATCTATGTCCAAGCTTCTTCTCCCGAACGACAGTGAACTGACCATCGAACCAGGTATCGATGGATTCGTCATCTTCCCGTCTTCATGTTTGGCTATTTAACATAATCCTCCGATAATAATGAGCGGAGATATCAATTAAAAACTATTAATTATGACTCTTAGATTTCGACA